>NC_056744.1:1175188363-1175222040 GCF_019279795.1 Protopterus annectens | reverse complement strand
GGAGTGGAATTTAAAGAACTACCGGAAATTACAAGAAATTGAACTGGGGGGAGAACCTTGCTTGAGGACCAATTTTAGACACTGGGATTGTCCCTTTAAGCCACAATTTTGCCAAGCTTCATATGAGAAAATTTCAGTGGTACCAGAAGCCACAATGTCCTCTGGTGCCACTGAAATTTTCTCATATGAAGCTTGGCAAAAGGGAGCATGGGGATTGTTGAGGTCATAAACCCCAAAGCCCACAGGAATTCCCTGGCAGGCATTAGAGACAGAGGAAGCAAAGAATGGAAGTACATTGTTAGAGAAAAAACATTGGGAGCAGCCAGAGAAGCCAGCACTGGAATAGTTCAGATCCTGAGAGGGGGAATATGACAGACTCTTGGAGATTGATAGTGAAATCCATATTGTGCAAATGGAGTCTGGTAAAGTGCAAGTCCTGCAGGAGCCTGGAAGGAGAAGGAGCATGAGGAAGTAGAAAGAGCATGAAGAAGTAGGTCATCTAGATAAGGAAATATTTGTATTTATTGAAGCCTTAAGAAAGTTATGACTGGATCTTGGCACTTGGTGAAGACACTTGGGGTTGTGGAAAGACCAAAGAGCAAAACAAAGAACTGAAAATGAGATAAAAAAAGCAGAGAAACATAAAAACTTTCTAAAAAGAGACTGAATGGGAATATGAAGACAGGGATCATTCAGATCCAGAGAAACCAAAAAGGCCTGAGGTAATAAGAGGAGGAAAAGCATCCTGAAAGTGGGTACCCTGAGAAAAGTATTCAGAAAGGAAAGGTCTACAACAGGTCTCCAGGAATCCTCCTTTCTGGAGACAAGAAAGATCTTGGAATAAAATTGTGTACCCCTCAAGACCTCTGGAATGGGGTGACTAGTGCCTCAGCCTAGTAAACCCTTCATTCCCCTTGAAAAATTGGGAATTTGGTCTGAAGGGGTTGGAGAATGCCCAGTGCATAATGCAGCTTTCACAGATGACTGGCAGAACCCAAGCATTTGAACTGATCTGTTTGCAACCAGGTAGTGACAGGGAAAGTCCAAGAGACAAGTGAACCCAGCTGAGGGAAAGGGAGGGCAGAATGTCAGGAAGACGCAGTCTTGTCCTGAAATGAAGGTTTTTGAGACCTAGGCATCTGAATAGATTTGTAAGAAAAAACATGCCTAGGAACTTTCTTACTTCCAGCTGATGTTGCTGTTTAAGAACAAATGCAGTTTCAGCAGGATAATTCCTCTGAAATTTAGGAATGGAAGAGACAAAAATCTCCTTAGGATCCTTCATGACCTGGAGTACGAAAAAGATTTTGATTATTCAAAGGAGAATCAAGAAGCTCAGCCTTAATATCATCAGGCAAAGCCTAAAGCCGAAGCCAAGAACAGCATCTCATTAGACAGCCTTAAGCAGCAGATCTAGAGGATGCATCAGCAGCATTCTAGCTACACTTAATGCAGTGACAAGCTACCCGAAAAGTGGATCCCACTAAAGAAAGAGCATAGATTTAGCCTCAGAATCAGACAGGTCATAATGAACCCCCCCCCCACACACACACCCAAGTTGGGGAAAAAAGGGATAAAATAAACCTGGTGATTGTGAGTGTGACAGTTTATGGCATAAAAAGCAAGGGTGGCAGAAGTAGAGACATTCTTCCCCAGCTTCTCCATAGCTGAAATGTCCTTGTCTGAGAGGAGAAATTTGAAAGGAGGCAAAAGACGTGAAGGCTCAACAGCAGGAACAGATACCATAGTGGAGTCAAAATAGGGACACTTATAAAGAAACTTGAAAGCCTCAGGCATTTTATAAAAATGCTGAGGCTTCTTAGGGGCAAGAGGCTGGGAATCAGAAGCCAGGGAAGCAGATGAAAAGGTATCCAGCAGAGCAGCCAAGACACGGGAAACAGCAGAAGGCATAGGGAAGTCCATATGCAACAACTTGTATCACATTTTCTGGATGCCAGAAACTTGGCAGTGGTCTCACTTAAAATGCTTCATCATGCAAACCACTATATCTGCAAAGGAAGATTCTTCTAAGGAGTAGTCAGGACTTAAGGAGTTGTTCTCCTCCTCAGAGCCATAATCTAAAGGTGATGTAATTTGGGAGGAGTAGGCCAAGGAGGAGCAAGAAGAGAAACCCCTGCAGTGGTCTCAAAGCCAAAAGGCACTAAATAACCTTTGAGTAACATCCTGCCACTCCTTTTGAGGATCCTTGGGAGTGGGGGAATGCGCTTAATCTTCTATCGCTTTTTAAGGGGAATGCCAGCTTTAACCAACCTCAATGGCTCAGAACACTGCCCCGACAGATTACCAGGAACTTCCTCCATAATGAAGATTTGGGGAGCCTACTTAGACCCCTCAGATATAAGCGGTGGTCTCCCTCCATGGCCCCTGTAGGCATTTGCAAAGCCTCGTAGGACGTGTAAGAAGCTGGTTCCATGCCGGCCTCCAAGAGGGTCTTGGCAGAGCAGTCTTCAGGGGTATCATCCACCTCAAGAAAGACGTCTGATGGAGGCTGGAGAGCAGCATATCAAAACTTGACTTCTTGCCCTTTTTCTTAAGTAGTGGCTGTACTTCAGGGCAGGCAGATTCTGCTATGGTACCCTGAGCCAACAACCTGATACGCTGGTTCTCAAGATAAATGAGAAGTGAAGACAGACAGCTGTGAAGTGTCTTGGGCAAAAACACAAGACAAATACAGCACTGAGTGTGGTCGTGAAAAGTCCCTACACAAAACAAACACTTGTTGCCATGATCCTTATGGGGAATCTGCCTCCCACACTGACATTTCATTTTTTTGGATGACATGAATTCTCAAAATACAATAGAAAGGGAAAGAACAGGACCCCCAATGGGGGGTACTTATCTGAAAGTGGCTTGGTAAAACCAGCACAGGGAAGAGTGTTCAGACCAACATTCAACTATGCTGTCTGGACTGGCAGCAAAAAGTTTTGTGTTTTGGAGCATCCGTACGTCAACTTTATGCCCTATGCTGACCTGGGGATCATACATCTAACGTACGATGCTGGTAAGAGTTAAAGGCTTTGCTATACTGGCCAGAGGAAGGGCTATCCTTGGCAGAGATCCCACTAGTTATGAATATTGCAACAGTGACATTGGAAGGACATCTACATTTAAACCTACACTCATCTAAAAACTGCCTACAATATCCTCTACACCCTCAAAAGATGTCATGTCACCGATTATTAAAATAGTACACACACATTCTGAGAAATATGTTCACTGAACCAATTGGTATAATGGTCAGGTCTTTGCTTCCCATGCACAAGGTTTGATCGGACCTCTAGCCAATGCTTGTTTGGAGTTTGCATATTCTCTCGGGGTCTGTGGGGTTCGTCCACATCCCCAAAAACATGCTGTGTGTTTCCATATCAAGCTCACTCAAGAATGGGGCTGTGGAGAGCAGAACAGACTCTAGATGGAACCTTACAGGGGGAAGAGTTGTACAGACCAACTGCTTTGGGCATCTATTACGGTGCGCAGCACCCTCAGGACAAAAGACAAACATATGGCTCTAGGTAATTCGGTCGTGTTGACTAATGTTGCCAAATGGGCATGTGCATTTGCCAATGATAAGTGGGCTGAGTATCCAACCTACACCAAGGACCCATGCTAACAGTGTACGGGATTTATGTGTCCCTATTGGCCTGTTTGTGCCCCCCCATACAGCCCAGCAGTCCTGGGTCAGTAAGCTACTGGCTAGCATCCAGTTGCCCAGCTTGTGGTACCTGGGAATGCTCTGTTGAGTGAAAGCTGGACATAAAGCAAATCAACTTTTCAACATGAACCAGGAATTACTACACTCAATACAAGTTCACTGACAGGACACACCTTGTAAGTATAAGACATGATGATAGGGAGGAGGCTGAACATCCAATGTATACAAGAGAGAAGGGCAGTACAGCAATGCCACTTGGCCTGGAATCCACAGTGTACTACACAAGAGGAGGACAGGCTAAAAACAGGGTGGGAATTGTAGTTAGGGAGAGTCAATGAGGGATGTTATCAGAATTAGTGGCACATTCATGGGAATCAGACTATAGTGTAAGGACGGGTCACTATTCATACTCACAGCCTATGCCCTACAGCACAGTTGTGATAATGAGGAAGAGAAAACTACTAGATAAAGGAAGACAACACAAATTGGTGCTGATAATGGGTATTATGAATGCATATATCGGGACAGACAGAACAGGATACAAGGACTACCTGGGTCCACAGGCTGTTGCTGGCATCCTTTATGAAGGGTATCTGACTGTCTTCTGTCTTTGTTTTGCAACCTGATATAGTGTCTTTGTAACATCTAATGAGTCACTTTCCAGAAGCTGATAGTGTTGTATCCTGTTCTGTCTGTGGGGGGATGGTGAAGGGTAGGCCCTTGTTTATGGAACATGCCTGTGCCCACTATAAGAGTTCCTTCTTTAGGCAAGGATTTAGGGGTAGCAGGTGCTCCAGGGACTGAGTGCGCGGGTATCAAAGATTTCTGAGGTACCATTGTAGTTTTCTCATGAGTAGTCTGGATACAGGTATCAGCAGAATGCTGTGAGGAGGGTCCTGTGAACTAGCTGAGTGAAGTATGAATGGAGAAGCCTCTGCTTTCCCCCTCAGGAAAAGAGCTGTTTGAGTAGTTGTGTCTAGATGGGCTCCCATGAAGGTTAACCTTCTTGTGGGTAGGAATTGTGACTTCTCTTGGTTGATAGTGAAGCCCAGGGAGGTTAGGAGGGTTTGAACGTAAGACAGGTCCCTACAGGAGCCCTTCCTTGGTGTCTGCCTGAATGAGGCAGTCGTCCAGGTAGGGGTAAATTTGAATTTCCTTCTGTCTGCAAAAGACAATGACAGGAGCCAAGCATTTGGTAATGAATCTGGGAGCAGTGGATAAGCCAAAGGGCAGAGCAGAGAGCTGAAAGCCTGGCCTGAAGCGCAGGAAACTTTTGCAGGACTTCCTTATAGGAATGTGGAGGTAGGCATCCTTCAGATCTAGGGTCACTAGCCAAGCTTGTGGCATCAACATGGGTAAGAGTTTGTGTAAGGTCAGCATTTTGAATTTGGGTACCAGGAGGGACAGATTCAGAGTGGATAAGTCTAAAATAGGGCGCCAGGTGCCCTCCTTTCTGGGTACCAGGAACAGTCTTGAATAAAACCCTTTTCCAGCCTGTTCCTTTGGTACAGGTTCCACAGCCCCTTGGGCATAAAGCTTTTGTATTTGACAGATGACATCTAGGAAGCCTGAATGTTTGGGGCTTTCTTTGAAAGAGAATCTGTACCAGCTGGTAATAATTTTTAGGACCCATAGATCCAAGGTGATAGCCTGCCAATTCTCGAGAAGAGGGAAAGTCTTCCTCCTAGTGTCTCTGGGGGTTGATGGGGCAGAGACGGAGCACAGTCACTGAGAGTCTTTGGAGAAGGAAGGTGGCTTACAACTCCCCTGCCTAGGTGTAGCAGTGGTCCATTGTCAGGATCTGTGTTGTGCATGTGCCTGGTAGGTCTGTCCCTGCGTGCTTTTCTTTGAATGGGCTTAGCTTAAGTACGAAAGGACCAATGTTTTGTGGGGAAATTCCTGCTGAACCTGCAGGAAATCCTTCACTGTCTGCATTGACTTGGCCTTGTCTTCCATTTTCTTGATAACCTCCTTAGCTTTTGGGCCAAATAGCTGTTCCTTATCCAGAGAGACATTTAGAAGTTTGGACTTAACCTGGTCAAGCAAAGGCTGCTCCCTTAACCAGGTATGCCTTCAGATTACAGAGCCAGTGACTGCAGCCCTGCTGGATGCCTCCAATGCATCAAAATCACAATGCAGGGAATGCTTGGCCACCTGGGAGCTGGAAAGAAGATCCGTCAGTTCCCTGGTAGTGCTGCTGTCTGGTAGGGTTGAAATATTTTTTTTAGTAATTCCAGAACATTTTGCTGGTATTTCAACATATGGAATTGGCAATTCAGGGCCCTAATGGCTAGGGTAGCTGAAGTATAGGGTTTTTTTGCCTAATCTATCCAAGTATCTTCTTTCTTTGCCAGCTGGGATTGAATTTTTTGAGGAACTAGCCCTAGCCCCCTTAGGACCCCGAGTAATGACCTCTGGGTCAGCTGTTGGGTTTTTGAAAAAATATTTGTGGGTGTCTTGTATCCTATAATATCTGACTGGCTTTCTGGGGGCAGGTGGGAGTGATGAGTCCAGAAAGACATCTTCCACCACATCCAAAATAGCAGGGATGGCCAGGGGTTTATGCTGGAATAGGTGAAGGAATTCTCTCAGTTTTTTCTTATATTGAGTGTAGTCCTGAGCTTGCCAGTGGAAGGGTTTTCTGAGGGAATTTAAGGTTTCTCTGAAGGAAAGGTCCTCGGGGGGGGGGGGGTGTATGGGGGGGTAGCAGGAATAGGATCTTCAGCATTAGAGTTCTCAAAAGCTGAAAACGTTTTTTCTTCATTGGCAGAGTCTTCTAGTCCTGATTCTTCTGAGTCCTGGTTAGAAAGAACCTCAGGTGAAGTGTCCCTCTCCTTTTAGTTGAGGTGCCATGAGCAGGTAGGCTTCCTCTAACTAAAGTGATCAAATCCTCTGCCATTCTAAGCAGCTGCTGTGACTGAGTGGTAGGCTGGGAGGATGGAAGTCGGAGACTGGGTCCCTGTGATGGGGTCTTTTTAGGGGTAGGCTTGGGTTTGGGCCTAGATGATTCAGAGGCCTTGTACAGGGTCAGCTTAACTGGCGGGGTGGTCATCTGTCTCCGTCTGGCATCGGTCATCGGTTCATTGTCCGTGGAAGCCGGTGCCTCCAAAGTGGCTCCGGACCCAACCGCATGACTGAAGACCAATGCCCTGGCAGTAGAAGATAGGCCCGGCGCTGTACCGGACTGCAAATGAGTCTTAGTAGAGGCCTGCAATGGTTCCTCAGCTGGGGTCAGGGGCTACAAACGAGCCTCACTGAGTTTAGCTACTGAAGTTAGAGGTAGGCCTAGATTTCTGTAGCCTTTTTCTTTATCTTTCTTTTTCCTAGGTAAATCTAGAGCCTGACCGACTGACGCCATACCACAATGAGACAAAAATGCCGAAATGTTGAGTTACAATTTCAGCTCTATGTGTAATAGTTCTAGTATTAAACAGGGCACAAAACCAACATTCAAGGAAGTCATGGTCTGGACCTAGGCAGGTGATGCAGTGGGAATGAAAGTCTCAGTGTGGGATCTGTTTTCCACAGTTGAGACATCAGATAAAGGCAAGAAAAGGTTCCCCAATGGGATACTTAGCTTTGGATGGTTTCTCCCTCACTGGCAACGGTCGACCGACGCACTTGCAAAACTGCTTCTGCTTCAGGTTCCACAGCAAGCAAGACTGATGTAATGACACCGGCTGTCTCCTTTATAGCCCTGATGACCTGATGTCACTTTCTGTTCCAAGACAGCCAACGCAGGAGGAAAGATCTTTACTCTGGTATTTGGGCCAGCAGAGGGCTACCCAGCAGGGATAACCCACAAGTGATGACTGCAACAGTGAAACATGAAGAAAATCTGTAGTTTCTGGGTGCTTGAGAGTTACTATAAAAAATAGGTCAGACTAATACTGCACCCTATACTATTTGTTTGGTTTGACTTCTTCTCAGGTTGGGGAGAGGGGGAATTTATTCCCATCTGTCTTTTTAAAACTCTAAAATTCTAAAAATGTAAGGTATGTTTTTGCAGGGGTTAAAACAAAGTGCAACACTTGAATATTGTACTGTATTCCTTCGATTTTTTTTTTTTGCCAGTTGCTTGAATTCCAGTTAACTGAGAGTTTACTGTAGTCCCAGCTGGACTTTCCCCACAATCATAGGCAATTTATAGTGTGTGTGTGTGTGTGTGTGTGTGTGTATATATATATATATATATATATTCTCTATCCACCGCCATGTGTTCTCTAGTCACCAGTATATAGCAACTGGGGCATTTTATACACACACACACACATACACACACACACACACACACACACACTGGTTTCCTTCTCCATAGCCTGTCCGCAGTCCCGAATCAACCCTACCTGACTAATCCGCAGCAGACCTGGATTCACACACCTTAATCCCATCATAGCAGCAGTCCTGAATCAACAGCTGGTTTCCTTAGCACGCCCGCGCAAACTAACTGCTGGTTTCCTGGCTCTGTGAGAGTAGGTTGCAGGCTCCAGCCTGCGGGCAATGCAGTCCGGTGTCCTTACGTTCTGTGCAGCCATCACCACATGGACTTCTGGGCTGCAGGGTTGAGATACCTTTCTCCCCTATCCAGACTGCCTAACACAGCAGTCTGGAGTTCTGTGAGTGCCAAGAAGTCCAAGCATGCATGGAGTTCTGGGACTCGCAATTTTTTTTTTTTTAATTATTTCTTTTCTTTTTTCCTTCTACAGGTGGGGGGGCTGCAGTCCTGCAGCATGAGCCGCCCCTGCCTGATTGCCATATCAGAACCAGCCAGCTGTCCTGTAGCCAAGCTCAGGCATTATCTATTAATGTAGCATGACTGATCATTCATTCAGGCCACTATCAGGATGTGTTTGACAGATTGTTGTCTGCTGCACTCTCCAATCAATGCTAAATTTCAAAAGATTTTTCTCACTGAACCTTCTGACCAACTGTCCATTTTTCTCTGATGACAGTTTCATCCAGAAGGCCATGCTTTACAGTGGCAGTGATCTTTCCCTGGCATACAAGGTGTCCCAGGACCCAATTTTGATGGATCTTTTGCATTAGAAATGCTTGATTAAAAGACAAAATTTGCTTGCAACATAAGTAGAACATGTTGGAAAGGGTCTATATTAGATGACCAAAGATCCGTTCGAGTGAATCGGAATTGAGTGACACCTGTAGCGTGAACTGCAGTAATGGAGAACATCCAAAACCACAAAAAATGAAATGTCGAACAGTCATGGTTGGCCCATCTGTGGTATAGCTCCGTAAGGTAAGTGGTGCGATAGTTGTGGATCTTAGGGTTAGGGTGTGGGTTAAGGTAAGTGCATAGATAGTAATGTATGTAAGGTTTATTGTAGGGTTAGAAGTAGGGTTTGGTTAGTGTATGTATTTATGTGTTTTATTTATTATGTTTGGGTACGTAGTATGTAGCGTGTGGTGGTGTTGGCTGACTGTGAGGATTCGAGATTTTAAATTTCGCGGTTTAGGGGGTTTGGCATGTTTGTGGTTCGGGCTATGTGTGTCGGTGTTGTGGTATTCGCTGAAATGGGCTTTCAATTTCCTAATATAGACCCGTTGGAAAGACAGATATGTTTCTCAGAGAATTCCCATTCTCTGGAACAGGTTGCCCATCCATTTGGACCATATTTCCTCCCTTTCCCTATCTAAACACAATTGGACCTGTGGAATGGTAATCGGAAATTCATCCCTGGTCTCGATTTCCTAATATAGACCCACTGTAAAGACAGATATGTTTCTCAGAGAATTCCCATTCTCTGGAACAGGTTGCCCATCCATGTGAACCATAGTTCCTCCCTTTCCCTATCTAAATATAATTGGACCTGTGGAATGATAATCAGAAATTCATCCCTGGTCTGGCATCTATATCTCTGAAAGACAGAGGCAATCAGTAAATTACCCTGTATAAATCAAATGTGTGGGTCACGTTTGGGTTGCATAGTTAGTTAGGCTGTTAAGCATTTTAGTGTTCATTAGTATGCACCTTCAACCACAATGATTTTTGTAGGTCTATTTTGGACCAGACAAGTGTGACTCCCACTCATGAGGAGATTTTCATGTGGCACTTCCATTTAGGCTACCTTTGAAATCAATTATACTGTCTTACCTTTCCAACAAGAAGCATTTAAACCTCCAAACTCTTAACTTGACTCATCTTCTCCACTTCCACTATCTAGAGATCAAGGTTTCTGGAGCATGGAGTGGATAGTCTGTCAATCTCAGAAACCCTACACCTAAGAAGTACTGAGGAAAGTAGAAACATTTTCAATCTGAGTTGTGCCTCAGCCCAGGTCAGTTTTAATCTTGTTTCCACAGTTCTTTTTAAATATTAATTGGAAATTCTGGATTCTCACTTAAGCTATTCATGGTTGTTGTGTCCAGATTTCATGCTGAACAGGATTAAGCTTCTATCCTTCTAAGATGTGCAAAGCTTTCCTACAGATTGTCCTTCTCTTACTTCCCCTTATCAGAGAAGTTATTCTCCATTGGGATTTGTAGTTTGTTCAGGAAAATTTTATTCCTTTTCTGTTTGAGCCAGTGGTTTTTGAAATTGTAGGCTCTCCTCTTAGTAGTTGTGACTTAGAATGATCTCTGACCTTCAGGCCTTGTGCTTCAACCCTTCGTACATAATTTCCCACACAGGATGTGTTTCTGTGGGAACCGGTCTGTTATATATGCTAAAGATGGTTACCAAATCTAAACTAAAGTTTATCAAACTTCAAGTATTCTACAGAGATTATTCTAACAAAGTAAAGTAGATGCCTGCAGCTTTGTTTAGACAACCACGAGCAGCTTGGGTATTATTTGGAGAAAACCAAGAACCCCAGAATGGATAATTAGACATTTGTTTTCTTTGGTGTACAGAAAGTAGACCAAAAGATGATTAAGTGTTGTCTGCTTTATTGGCTTCTTACTATATCTCTTTCATTTATCCTGAGTGTGGGATAGAGTTACCATGTTTGACAAATTCAACCAAAGCTTTTATTACCTCAGCAGTTTTCTTTCCACAAGCCATATTTAAATACCATCTGTGCTGCTGTAACTTTATCCTCACTAAAGTAATTTGTTGGATATTGCAAACTGGTTATTGCCTTCAGGCTCTTCCTTTTGGGCTGCAGTAATCAATGGAATGTTTCAGTAGACCAGACACCCAGGAGGGCCAGCTAGGGACACTGTCCTTAAAGTTAATAAAGACCAAATCTGCTTAGTAGATATAAAAGTAATGTACTTAAAGTACCTTTAGATAGACTTGGAGAATTCACTCTTCATTTACCATGCTGCCCTCATCACACATCTTGTTGGGGATGGTTTACTGAGTCTTTGTTTTTGATTCTTTTAGCTGGATCAGAAACTGGAAATGGAGTTGAGAGTTGCAGGGGATCATGGGTAAGAAGAAGTGAAAAAATAGCCTGGGAATTTTAGCCACTAAACTGAATATGCACATATAATTTTGGTCCTAAATGGTAACAAAAAGTGAGCTCTCCAATTAAACCTAATTATATGGTGAGTACATAACTTCTAATTCCTGAAGACACAGTGCTTATTTTGTCTCTACCATTTAAATTTCTTAGTTTGCATACATAATGTATATGTATGAGTTCCAGGCAGTGTGCTGCATCTGACCCCATACTAAATCCATTACTGTAGTGTAGATAGTGTTTACTAGTTCCAAAAAGGCAGGATAAGTTTCTTGAAGGTGGTGATTCTACCTTAGAAAGGTTAGAATAAGAGAGGTATTGGAAAATGATAGCCAATCAGTTTTAGCTCAGTTGTATGGAAATAAATGGAATCAGCTTTAAAGGACAAAACAAATTCAGGGCAACAATAACAATATCAGAAAGAATCAATGGATGACCATGTCAAAAGCAGTTTATCAGAGGGAAGGAATATGATATTAACCAATCAGAGGAAAGAAGCAATAAAGAAAGCTGGTCAAATGCAGCGATGGAAAGGACGATGCATTACAAGCAAAAATGTTTACAGACATCTGATGTGATTTCGTCTTTTTAAGGACACAGACAGGAGAACACAAACAGAGAAGAGAGTAACAAAATGGTGAATGGTCAGTACTAGAAGCTATATAAATTGACCATAATTGATCAACCAGTGGTTGACATGTAGAGCTATGAAGAAAGATGCAGAGAGAGGAAGAGATACTAACTTTGTCTCATTGACGTGTCTGTGGATATCATCTTTTGAAATAATGCATACATTAGTGGAAGAGGGTGTGATATGAAAGTATAAGGTGCACATTTCTGTTGAGATAAAATAGGGTATTACACATGAGCCAAACAGAAAAATGTAAACATGGGGCTGAAGGGCAGGTGGGTCTGCTTCTTTCCCTGTCTTTGTAATTAATGCCAAACAACTTGTTTTCCCCAGTCCCATTACTTGACACAGTTAAACTTTATCACTGTATTCCAGCCACTTTCCACCTTTGTGGAGAAAAGGTTGTTCTATTGTTTAATGTTTTTCCTCTAAAAATGCCATCCACTTAAAATCTGTGGATTTCTGTGAAGAGCTTTAGGGTTCCTGTCATCTCTCACATGCACACGCATATACACATGGCTATGTGCATGTGAACACCCACACACAGAGATCCAGAGGAATGGAGAGACCGACACACATGATACGTAGAAACAAACGTGCATATTTTTTTTCATGTCTAAACATATTCATCTGAATCGTTCGTTGTTTAGAGTAGGCCATGCTTCATGTTTCCTGACATCCTGTAAGCTGCTTCTTCCATGTCTAAATTCTTACGAAGACTTGCAAATGCTGTCTTCAGAAGAAGAGTACACAATACTCCTGAATCTGACTGATCTGTAGTAAGAGATAATGCCTGCTAGTTATACTTAGATGTAATGTAGGTAGTCTGATCTGAGTTTTTGATTCATTATTTCCTCTTAACTGTATCCTATCCAGACATGCAGTAGAAAGAATGGTTTGGAAAAAAATGTTTGTTTTTAAATAGTCACAGATGTGCCATATTTTTTAGAGAAGCAGCTAGTTGCAGTATGACTTCTTTACTGCAGCTGTCCCCACACACACACTGACCTGGGCATATTTTCAGTGCATAAACCTGACTCTGCATCTGTCAGCCATTTTAAGTTTTTGACAGAAATTTAACAAATTTAAATCGGGTGGGAGGTTGGCATAATGGTTAAGGCATTTGCCTTATAAACCAAAGGTGCAGGATTTGATTCTTACATGGGGTAATTGGCTAGGCTTAAAATTGTCCACAAAGGCAGTTAGACTAGTACTAATCTAAATAAAAAGACCCCTAACTCTTACTGTGTACTCTTTTCTTATTAAACATTTAGCAGACAATTATGAAAAAAAGAAATATTAAGACTGTATGATCCAGACCTCGAACACTGCTGTGTGGTTGTAAGATATTCAGTGTAAAATCCAATGACTACAATCCAACCTGTCTGGTGAAGTGTGGTTTGTCAAGGGCATGGGGTAAGCATCCACATTGGTCCTTTTGAACCTTTTTAAGTTTTATTAGCTTCTGGCATTTAAGCCCTGCATTTGAGCAGGCTTCTGCTTGTGTGCGCATCGCGCAGCACCATGCACTACCATGCAATTGTGCACCACAGCCTGGCAGATAAATTCGACAAATTTTCCCTTAGATACAGGTGTAGCACATTAGTGTAGTCCACACCCTTAGTACTTTTCTGGTTTAAGAATTACTGCTAGTGAACTGTGAGCTATTAAATCACCAGCAAAACCCCCCAGCTGAAATATCCATCTACTGAGCACCTCCTTGATCAGTCCTGAAAAGCCCCCCCCCCCTTGTGATAACAGTTCTTCAACCTAGCTTTATGAACAGTTGGACTACCCTTGTTTCTCCTCCCAACCTTATTGACTTAGGTTGCCTGAGGCAGTGTAGTAATTGCCTCATGTACACTGACAACCCTCTACTAATAACTCACTCTAGTACTGAATGCGAGAGCGGTATCAACACCAAGAATCTTGAATCCTTGTTATCCCGCCCTCAAAACAGTAACATTGAAGATGTTATTAATCCACCCACCACTACTCATGCACATAGTACCACTACCCATACACACAGCATGCATCAAACACAAAAATCAACATGTGCGGGGGTTCTCTCAAAACACTTACCGAAATACCAGAGACCTCCAAAACACAAGACTACTACAACGAACATAGTTCCCACAGCACCCATGACACGTAGTAACATCAGTGTCTCACCTACCAAGCCCGTAAGGCATAACACTGAAAAAAACTAATTTTCTTCTCATTGAAGACTATATAGTGAGACACAGATATTCCACTCACCAAAAACTGCACACCTTGGATGGACTATAGTCACAGAAACTTGGTTCAAGGCCTCAGAGAGTACTCCAGCCCTGTAAGGCTACAATGCCTTCCACACCTTCAGACCACAAAACAAATGTGAGAATGAAAGGAGGTGGTGTTTCAATCTATATTAGAGATAAATTCACCTCCCATCTAGTTGGACTGGACAACTCCATGGAGTTACTCCAAGTTCAGGTAAAATTTTACAACCTTATCCCCTCCAAACTTATCACAAACCTTACCCCAACCCCCCCCCCCCAAATATCTGAAGAGCAGGTCATTAAAGCCTTGTCCAGGGAAAAAACACAACCTCTACGGGACCAGACAGCATCCCAGGCTGTCTTCTAAACAGGCTAAAACATGAACTAGCATCACCATTAAGTACCCTTTTCAGTCATAGCTTAACCACAGGCTTTGTTCCTGCACAATGGAAAACAACAACAGTTATTTCCCTCCACAGAGATGGGCCTAGCAACAGACCCAGGGAATTGTAGACCCATAAGTCTGACCAGCCTCACCTGTAAGGCCATGAAACATATCATCATAAATCTCATAATTAAAGATGTAGGCGACCTACAAACCTTGGATCCAACCCAATTCGGCTTTTTCAAGGGCAGATTCTGCCTGTTAAATCTGTTGGATTTCCTCAAAAATGTGACTAGGGCCATTGATAAAGGCAAATCTGTGCAGGCAGCATACCTTGACTTGGCAAAAGCTTTTGACACAATCCCACACTCAGGCATTACTGATAAACTTAGCCAACTGAATGTTAACCCTTTTGTTGTAAGATGATTTGCCAACTGGCTCACAAACCAGACACACACTATCAAAGTGGGTGACTCCACATTAACCAGCAGACCATTCACCAGCGGGGTGTCACAAGGGTCAGTGCTGAGTCCCTCACTGTTTGGTATATACTTCAGAATTTCAGGCCAAAAGTAAGAGGTTGTGGCTGACCAAGTTTGCGGATGACTGCAAACTAGGTGCAATTACTGAATCTTTACATGATGTCAGTATATTCAGGATGGTCTTGTGCAGACCATAAACTGGTGCTTAGTCACTGTCTCAAACTTAATGCAAAGAAATGCATCATTCCCTTCGGCAAAAACAGTGCCCCTTCACACTAAGTACCTGCAAAGTGGTAATGGATCTGGGATTACAAATTGACAATGATCTTAACTTTCACCACGATGTGTCTACTGTAGTAAGGAAGGCTTTTTACATAGCACACTTGATTAGTAAAGGCATCATCTCTAAAGCAAAGGAAGTCATAACCCCTCTGTACTCATCACTAATAAGGCCCATAATTGAGTATAATGCCCCGTTTGGCATGTACTGTACTAAGTACCTGCAGCAATTAGTGAGACCTCAGAGGTTTCTAACAAAGAAGATCAAGGGGCTCCAGCATGTGCCTTACACAGACTGATCCCTGCCACTATACTCTGTATTGTATAGACTTCTTAAGGGAGACTTATGCCTGGCTTATAGAGCAATCCAAGACCCAAACCTAATGAACTTGTACACATCCATTAATCAAACAGGACTAGAGCTACCCATTCCAGGGACCTAAGTGTGGCCTGCAACTTAAATAGGACATGCTGGACAGACAGATTTGTCTCCCAGCAACTGCCACATCTTTGTAATAGGCTACCAAGGTGAAACAGAGCACCTCTATTACACTGCTCAAAAGGATCCTGGATGAATGGATGGAGCACCATAAATTCTTATCAGGGATAGCACCCACAACCCTCCTGGACATGGGCAGTCATTATTAAATACAGTCCTGGTAACTGATTAGCTTATCTATGGTATTACATTGGGTTGAAATGGCTAGGCTTGAAATGACCTCTGGGTCAATAGCCTAGTAAACTCATATGATCCTATATATATATATATATATATATATATATATATATATGTGTGTGTGTGTGTATTTATGTATGTGTGTGTGTATATATATATATATATATATATATATATATATATATATATATATATATATATATATATATATATATATATATATAGATATATATATATATATATATATGTATATATATATATATAGATATATATATATATGTATATAGATATATATATATATATATATATATATATATATGTAAAAATCTATATACACACACACAATATGAAATAGTCACCTGTGGAGGTCAGGGCACAGATAAAGCCAGCTTGGAACAAAACACCTGTGATCTAAGAACAACAAACCAAAGTATGCGAGGATAATTCCTTTCTCCCTTGTCTTAATATACCACTAATATCCAGTGAGGTACATTAAAGTCATGTGTTACAAAAACAAAAACAGCAATAAAAATATGAAAG
The DNA here is from genome assembly GCF_019279795.1 of Protopterus annectens. NCBI lineage: Eukaryota > Metazoa > Chordata > Ceratodontiformes > Protopteridae > Protopterus > Protopterus annectens. Next base: position 1,175,205,692 of record NC_056744.1, on the reverse strand, counting down.
TAAGTAGAAAAAATTCTGGAGATCTTAATCTCGGTTTTATTTCTTTATTGTTACTTTTAAATCAGGATTGATAAATGTTTCTCAATAAATTAGCAATGGCTAATGCTATTTAGTTATTTCTTTTACTTATTTACAATTTGTTTACCAGGATAGTCCATTGGGCCAAAAGAGCCCATGTTCAATGGAGTCCCGGGGAGAAAAGCTCCAACACGGTTAAAAACGTACACATATACCAACAAAGCGTTACATAGTTTTAAAAGAAAATGATAGTATACAATGAAATTTAAAGACTTCTATTAAAAAAAAACAAAAGAAAAAACATACAACGATGTAACATGCTCTACAGAGCAAGCCAACTTAGTAGCAATACACAAGTAGAATTTACATGGTCTAAAACAGCAAAGGCAGTGTAACTTCACAAGCCATTTTTGTTTTTGAACTTCAGAGAAAAAGGTAATTCAGGGTTGTAAGTGAAGCGAGTGTAAGAGTACACAAGGAAGTAGTAAAAAGTGAAGATATACAAGGCGATAAGGCGGAAAATAAATAGTAGGGATCAGAGTTACAGCTGAGTTGAGAAAATGGGAATTGAGAAGAGAGGTAGGGAAAATGTGGAGAAGTAGAGGGAAATCAGGAGGGGTGAGAGCAGGCGCATTCCCAGTGAGACGAGAGGCGGGAATGGAGCAAGGTCTTGAAGATGGAGTGGTTGTTGGTGGTATGAATGTGTGGTGGAAGGGAAATCCAAAGCCGTGCTAGAGAGAAGGATAACACGAGTTTGCCTGAAGGGTGCGCAGTTTTGTGTACTTCGAGTAGATTCTGATTGTTAGACCTGAGTAGTCTTATCAGGCTGGTGCATTTTGACAGTGGGGGCGAGGGATGGGCAGAGAAAGGGTTTAAAGATTAATTTATGTGCATTAGTAAGTTGGATTAAGGAGAGATAAGGCAGTTCAAGCCAATTTAATTTGTGGAGGGCATTACAGTGGTGGGTGGAGGATCTGGCTCCTGTGGCAAACTGAGATTTTATTATAGCAGGAAGCTAGTTTAGTTTTGTCTTTAGACCAGACAGACAATTAGTAAAGGGGGGGGGGCGTACAAGAGGGAGGGAATAAGGAAGGTGGTAGAAAGAACATGCTTAGTTGAGGGAGTAAGATAGCAGTTATGGCGATAAAGCATGTCTAGTTTTTGGTGGGGTTTTTTATGTTTTTTGAAGATGATTCCTGTGTCAGAGACTTCCCATACCCTCTACCTATCTATATCAAACAAAGCTTCTCATTAGCACTCTTCAAGAAAAGTCTTGATGATTGGATGGGAGATAGGAAATTCACCCCGGGGATCACTTCTGTGGCTCTGCTTGACAGGGGCACAGGAAAATAATTTTCTTGGGTGGCAAAAGCCAGGGTACCATTTAGCTAGGCTTATATAGGCCCTAGGGCCAATAGCCTAGTACCTACCTATGAATGCCAAAATTTAATTGTTTGTCAATAGTCACCTAGTAGCTTCGTATGGGGTACAATTTCAAAAGAGGCCTTGTTTTGGCTAGTTATGGGGAAAGAGTTGTCTATTTTGGTACATTTTGAAGAGGTGAATATCATAATTTTGGATATGGAAGCATTTAGTGCTAGGTGATTAACATCCAGAGCTCGATAGAAGAGAAGGCTTCTTGATTTAATTTCTGACGTTTGGGGAGGAATTCAGCAGCGCAGATTATTGTAAAGTTTTCTGCATATTGGACGAGTTTAGCATTAGGAATACACTCATGGAAGTCGTTTATAAATATGTTAAATATTAAAGGACCTAATATAGAACCCTGTGGTACACCTGTTAGAGTATTAAGGAAAGAGGATGCACAGTTTTTCCACTTGATGGCTTGTTGCCTATCAGAAAGGTAACTGGAGAACCAGTTAATGGAGGAGGTGGGTAGATTAAGATGAGAGAGTTTAGACAAGAGGTTATACGAAATAGTAGCAAAAGCCTTGGATAAGTCCAGCAGGAGGGTAGATACAATACTGCCAGAGTCGTGTGCTGAATTGACGGTTTCAAGGAAAGAGAGGAGAGGAGAGTGGTGGTGGTGCTATGTGCAGATCTAAAACCATGTTGTGTGGGGGTTAGCAGGTGGTTATCTAAGAAGAAGGACAGTAGTTGTAAATGAATACATTTTTCTAGAATTTTAGAGATGGGGAGAGGATGGCAACTGGCCGGAAATTAGAGATGTTGATATTGTTTACCCCTTTGTGAAGGGGAATAATAAAGGCTTTTTTCCAGAGTAATGGTACATAAGATTCTTGAATTGACCAGTTTATTAGAATGGATATAGAGAAGGCTAAGCCATTGGCAGCTAGCTTGAGGAAGTTAGATGAAAGGTTATCTGGGGCATTTGAACATGGTTTCAATTTTTGTAGGAGTTTTTTTTAATAGTAGAGATAGGAATAGGTTTGAGAATGAAGGGGGGGGTTTGAGAAGTTTTGGTGCTAAAGGAGGATGAGTTAGGGGAGGAAGGTGAATGCAGAGTTGGTATATTATTTGTGAAAGACGTAGTGAGTTTTGCTTTTGAGTCTATGAAGGAGTAAAACTGGGTAGCTTAGGAGAGATCAGAGGTGTTAAGATCTGGGCATGGGTTGTCTTTTTTATCAGGATAGAGGAGGGTAGAGATACTATTCCAGAACTTTTTAGGGTTAGTATTGTGGTCATTTTGAAGTAAGGAGTAGTAGGATTTACAGTCAAAGGCTATGTGCTGCTTGACTTTGTTACGAAGTTCCTTATATTTAGTCAGGGAGGAAGAAGTTTTGTATTTCTGGTAATTTTTCCATGCTTTGTTCCGGAGGTGCTTGAGGGTTATGGTCTCTTTGGTTATCCAAGGGGCAGTATTATATTTAACTCTTTTAGTTCTAAGGGGTGCAAATCTATTTAACAGGTTAGTGAATGTAGTATTAAATAAGTAACAGCATTATCCAAAGGGAGGGATTTTAGAGGGCTGCAGTTACTGCGTTTTAGAGAGTCAGAGAAGGTTTGTGGATTGAAGTTTTTCAGAGAGCAAGTGGAAATACAATTGTGAGGCAGATGTAGTGAGGTGGGTGAGTGATAAGTGAAGGCAGGAAGGTGATCACTGAGAGAGTCAGGAAGGGTACCCCTATCAGAGATAGTATGAGGGTGAGAAACTAATATCCAGTCTAGAGCATTACCGGAGGAGCTGTCCTTAGAGGGTCTAGTAGGTGAGTTGATTAGCTGGATGAAGTTATATTCCTTAAAATTTTGGGGGTTGTGGGAGACTGAATGGTAGCCCAATTAATACTGTCACCTAAGATTATAGTTTCACTGCTTATGTTAGATGAGAACCAGGAGAGGATTTCCTCAAGAATAGGGATATTGTTGCTGGGTGGAATGTATAGAGGGGTTTATATCACATGATCAAAACACAACAGTAGCGAACACCATAACAACTAACTTCAAACCCCGAAAGCGTAAAACTCCGAAAGCTGAGAACAGCTATTTTTTTTCCCTGGGAAAAAAAATCGCTGTTCCAGCACAAAAACACTACACACCATTTCTAGGGCTTCGCCCCCCCCAACCCCCATACTTTAATATACCAACTCTGAGATTGCACCACAGTGGAGGAAATAGCAAAGCCGCAGAAATGGCCCAACAAATTCTTTCTCTGGGAAAGAATTCAATGTTCCGCAGCTTCACTGTTATCAATCTTCGAGGTTTTGGGTTCGATATCATAGCATTCAAAGTTTTGCAACTTCGATGTTGTGATATAGACCCATACAGAGCAGCAATGCATATGTTTTTGTGTTTATTTAGCTTTATGAGGGCTAGGGTTAGCTTGGCAGTGCCAAATCGGGATATGGGCTTAGTACAGGGCATCACAGATACAGAGGAAGAAAAAAGGAGAGCTACTCCACCACCTTTCTTATGGTTTCTGTCATTTCTTAAGGGTTCTGCATTTCTTATGATGTTATAGTTGGGAGGAGTAATTTCAGGGTCATTTACATGGGGTTTTAGCCATGTTTCAGAGATAGAGAGGCTGTCAGGGTGGTTGTAGAGGAGTAAGGCGTGGAAGTTGAGTATTTTGTTTCATAAAGATTCAGTGTTGCAAAAAGAAGAGACTTACGTGGAGAGGGATGAGGTGATAGGGGTGAGCTGACAGGCTGAGGGTCCAGGGCTGGGATGAATGTCACCAGAGAGAAGAACAGAGATAAGTTGAAGAAGGTGGGGGAAAAAAAGGAATTTAGAGTGCTTAGCATTTGATTTGGGATCAAAGTGGAACTTAAGGCTGGGTTTGACTGGCAAAGGGGCTGCGCTTCTGTTATCAGGCATACTTTTTTTGAAAAAAGAAGAATGCTATTGTAATAGCAGAGATAGAGAGAAATAAAATTTGTGGGGGGGGTGACATGTTGATGGTATGAAGAGGTAGTGTGGATGGGGGGGGCGAGATATAGCAGGCAGACTAGTGAGCTAGTAAAGGCAGGAGAGGAGGAGAGGAAGTAGTATTAGAGGTAGAGCAAATGTAGGCTTGAGAAGCATAATGGTGTAGTGGGTATCTTTAAAGTGGATGGAAATAATTACTGGTTTGGAGATAAAAGGTACAGCTGGTTTGTGATGATAGGTATTGTGAGAAGAGTAGTACGTGGGATGGAAGAGGGGGAGGGGTTATTTGTATAGGGGTGTGTGTAGGAGATAGAGAGATGTATAAGAGGGTGGGGAAAATTGTGATTAGAGGTTGAACTGTGATTGGGTGATTTGGAGTGTGAGTGGTCTTGGGAATTTTAAGAGTAGAGGTGCTGGGGGCAGGTGGAGATTGGGGGCGGGGTAGGGGAGCGGCGTCAGCCCATACAGCGAACAGAGCAGGTTGAGCCAAGGATGAGGGAAAATCCCTCCCAAAAAAAATCAGCAACTCAGACTCTTACGATGCCACGGAGCTACAGAGAAACTGTTAAGTAAGTCAAATCTCTAGTTTTAAATGTTGCCCGAAACTCAGTGAGGAAGCCACTACTTTTCCAAACACTGGGGCAAAGAGAATAAAGGAAAATTATACTGGAAAGAAACATGGAGGCATAGAGAATATAGAGAAATTATACTGGAAAGAAAAACGAACAGCACTAGAGATGCTATTTGATAGGGCTACAAGTACAGGGTGTGGATATATGCTGCCACCTAGTGGCAAAATATTATAAAATGTTATTACTCTATCAAGAAGCGGGCAAGGGAGATGATATAAAATCGGGGAAGGAGGGATGGATGGATAAGGACTGCAGCAGGCTGCTAACGTACATCCCGTGGGTGCATGACAATTATCTACAATGACTAATAAGCATGTATTTATTAAATAGAACCGCATACATGCTGGCAGTGTTTGGTAGAGAAAAAAAAGACTTAACTGCACTGAAGGTGCCTAGGGTTTAGGCAGTCCCAGGACGTCTTCCTTGGGAGGGAGGTTTCTTGAGTATATTGCAGTAGTGTGGGAAGCATCCAAAGTAGGGAGACATAGATTAGAGCAAGCTGTAAAGAGACAGAAAGACTGTTTAGTGTTCAAGGGATGTAAAAAAACAGGAGATCATCAGGTAGAAGGATAAAGCCAATAAAAATAAGGGGACCAGAATGTTAGTAGATTGTACAAGAGCATACTACTTTTGAAAAAGAAGGCAGTAGAAATAAGAAAAATAGAGGGAAAATCGGTAAGGGGAAGGAGAGCGAGGCAGATTATAGGGTAGACAGTACACTTTCAAGAGATATAGTTACAATCAGTTACTGGCATACAGATATGAATACTGCAGTTAGATAAGTATAACACTGTTAGATAAGTATAACACTTAACAGGCCATCACTGTACGATTCTAGGAAGTTTCAGTCAGACTGCGCCTTACATCTAGGAACAGGGAGTTCTAATGTTCAAACTTACAGCGGTTAAATCAGTAGAAACGTATAGTTAATGTAAAGGATAATTTATTTATTTTATTTTATTTTACATTTGTTAACCGGGATAGTCCGACTGGATATGTGTCCGTTTTCGGCAGAGGCCTGGGGAGAAAAGATCCAAATCACAGATACAAGCAATAACAGTAATAAGCATAGCAGATTATAAGAAGAACAGCAATTATAGAGGTAATACACTATTCAAGAGTCTGTTGACTAAGACAGAGTAGGAATTAAATTCACATAGGAGAAAAAAACATAAGAATTTAACAGTTTTTCATTAATTATGGCACTAGGGTAAAACAGTAGATACTTAAAGCAGCCCTATGGAATATGCATTTTGCAATATAGCATTTTTCTAAATAGTTAAATATTATGTAGTATTCTACAGATATTGGCACAAACAGGCATTATCTAAGAGAGTATAATTGACAGGGTGTCTATGGAGATTAATCTGGGTTAGTGCAGGGGCAGAGCCAGTGTTTTTTAAAATATTGTTTAAGGCCTTTTTTAAAGAGATTGAGAGAGGGTTCAAGTGTAAGGTTGGTGGGGAGTAAGTTCCAGGTTTTGCCAACGAAGTTGGTAAATAGTGAGTCTCCAGCCCAATTACTAGCTCCTTGAGTCTGGACCACTAGTGTGTTAGCTGAGCGGAGTGGCCTGGGGTGACAGTACGATTTTATAATGTTTCTAAGAGCAGGTGTTTTTTCTGGGTGTGTGGGAATTTTGTGAGCAACTATGAGCTGCTTGAACCGAAGTAGGTTAGGGAACTCTAACCACCCTAGGAGCTCAAGGTTTTGGCAATGATGGGCCCTGTATGTAGAGTTGGTGGCAAATCCAGCTATACGGTTATAACTAAAGGTGAGTTTATTCATTTCAGTCTTATTCAAGTTGGAGAGTATAGGGGAAGCATATAGCAGGCTAGACAGTAGATAAGTGCGGGCTATAGTAGTATGGGCCAGTGGGGTTAGAAAAGGTTTATTTCTGTATAGTGAGCTGAGCTTTTGGTTAACAGCTTTGATGGTTTTATTTACATGCAAGTCAAATTTGAGATTGTTGTCAACTATAACCCCTAATAGCTTAGTGCTGATGTCTGGGAGAATAGAGGTGCCACTGTTGGATGCTATGGCGAAAGAAAGAGAAGTAGATTGACTGGTAGGGGTGAAAAGTAGTAATTTAGTTTGGTTAGGGTTTAAGAGCAAGCATTTATTAGCTAACCAGGTTTCAATTGTATTAAATGTAGTTTGGGTTAGGCTTTGAAGGTCTGATGGGGAGGAGGCAGAACAGATAAGAGTGGAGTCATCTGCGTACTGCAAGCAGGTGGCTTCTGGGATGACTGCATGAAGGTTATTAATGAAAATGGAAAAAAGCAGGGGACCTAAGATGGAGCCCTGAGGGACTCCAAGGGTGAGAGGTAGGAGTGCGGACAGTTTGTCATGCCATAGAACTGCTTTTCTCAGATAGGATGTAAACCTTTGAATAGCATGTTTGTCCAGGGATATGCCTTCTACAGAGTGGATTAGTAACTGATGGTTGACCATATCAAAAGCCTTTGACAGGTCAAGAAAGAGGGCTGAGGAGAGCAAATTAGAATTCCAGCTTAGATTAATTGTGTTGGTAAAGAAAAGGAGGGCAGTTGTGGTACTATGATGTGGCCAGAAACCATGCTGAGAATTGGCCAGTAGGTTGTTCATTGTAAGATAGTGAATGAGTTGCTTATGTATGCATTTCTCCATTATTTTGGCTAGGGGTGAGAGAATGGCTATAGGTCTATAGTTGGATAGCTCATTAGAGCAACCCCCTTTGTGGAGAGGAATAACATGGGCTGTTTTCCATATTGAAGGAATGGAACATTCTGATAGGGTCCTATTGATCAGTATTGAGATGGGATACGCAACTACGTCTGCAGCTATATGAAGATACTCAGCAGGGAGATTGTCTGCAGATGGGGTGGTTGGTTTTAGCTTTTTGAGTAGTGAGTGGATAAGAGTGGTAAGGACAGGTTGAAAGTGAAAGAGAGGATATGAGGTGTCAGTGATTGAGAATGAAAATCAGAAGACAACTGGAAAAGAACAATACAAAAACATGTGGCACACTGTAGGCGACTGTATTTATGGGAGTAGAATTGTATTTATGGGAGTAGATTTGAAGCCAGAGTGTAAGGAAGTGATTAGTTTGTACGCTAGTAATATGAAGCCTAGCAGAGGGAAAAGTAGCTGCGTTTTATGCAATTTTAGTACAGTGTTATAGTATCAGGTGAAGATGAAAGGGGGTATCACTTAGTAAACGCTTGCGGAATTTACTTATGCATGCTTATGGTAATAGTTTGAGCCACTGAGTGATGCCGAATGTAATTAATGTCTGTTCCAGTAGCTAAGCAAATGTGCAGGAAACTGATAAGTACTAAAATAATACAGGTATAAACAAAACCAAAAACAACAGTTTTCTAGCCAAATGACCGTAGCTGAATGCAAATTATACCCAACAATTGTACGGCAGTCTATATATAGCATTAACTAGCTGAATGCAAATTATAGCAAACAATTGCATTTCAGTCTATATATAGCATTAAGTACCACTAAAGTTGAGACAAGCAGAGAATATACCAAATTAAATCGCAACAGCTGGTGTTATAGCAGCATTATATGAGAAGTACATCTGTAAACAGTAACAGGACACCAAGGTGTTCGAAGTGGAAAATTCCAAGCACTTACCGGCAAGCGAAACGAGCAGCCTAACTGCAAGACCGTCTGATGGGTTGGGAAACAATTTAAAAATGGCACCACAGATAGCACCACTATGATATAATCTTTGGGGAGGAAGTTAACTTAGGGGGAGAGAGGACAGAAAGGAATAAGAGAGGGTGAGGAGGAAAAGGAAGGTGGGATGTACAGCCGAGGAAGAAGGAAAATCCCAAAAAAAATAGTCACTGACTCAGACCCTTACAATGCCACAGAGCTACAAACTGTTAGGCAAGTGAAATCTCTAGTTTTAAATGTTGTTCGAAACTTAGTGAGGAAGCCACTAGTTGTCCAAACACTGGAGTACAGAGAATAAAGGAAAATTATACATATGTTACTTACATACAGAATCTTCCTAGATAAGGGAGGGTGCAGATTTAACAGTGGCCTTCCTTGGTTGGTTACTATGGGAGACTGAGATCAGATGGGGTGTTGGTAGGTGCACCCTCATGGAAGGCTGATCCTGTGTCATTACCCACCTCTGGGTCCTGTTTCATATGTCATACGAAGGTGTCAGCTTGATCAAGTAGTGAGATCAAAGTTGAGTGGATGACCTGCTAAACCGGAAGTTGTGCATTACTAAAAGATTTTCTAGTTAAAAAAAAAAAAAAACTAATAGAATCTAATTTGTCAAATCCCTTGATACGGTAGTGGGCATGGTTGCCCTGCATAAACAATAACCTCCATCCCCCCCAAAAATTTAAATGATGTTACACTGCCAAGAAACTGAAATTGGAAAATAAGCATAGGATGTAACACTCAGAAAAGGATGGAAAAAATTGCCAAAAACTTTAGACTACAAGCCAAATCCAAATAACAGAACCAGCACCTAAAAAAACATACTAATTGAAATCTCCAAAAGGTTTTGTGAGGAAGGAGCAGGCTGAAGAATGTATTGGAAAACATGGTTCAAGTTATTGAAAAGAAAATTTAACATAAGCTTCGCTGTGGGCAGCCCTATTTTTACCTTAGTTAGTGTTCCCAAATGTCTGTGCAGCAGAAACTACTTTAGCCTTAAGGTAATCACTGATACTGTGAGTTAAAATTGTCTATGTACCACCAAATTTAAATGTCAGGAACACAAGGACCGAGAGTTGCTCATTTCCCAAAAACAGTCCCAGTTAAAACGTCATGCCCTTGGGATCTTTTAACAGCTGTCTGTCATCATAATTATCAACATGTAGTTTGCACTAGTGTATGGGTTATGGACTGGCGATGACTTCAGACATCTTACCCTATCTCCTAACACAGGGACAGTCTGTCTTTGGAAAATGTTTAATGCTCGCTCCCTGTTATCCTGCTGTTTATTTCAGTGGTAAGTAGGCAAGTTTAGCTCTCATTCTCACAGACTACCTTAAAGCTAAAGCACTTTCTCCCTCCCAGCCATTTGGGCAAACCAAACAAGGCCTATGGTAGAACTAGTGCCATCCACAATGATGCTTACATTAGATTTTGTTTTCAATAACTCATGATTCCATTTAAAAGTGCTGGCTATGGACAACCCCATCATCCTGAGACATTTTACAGATATCAGCTGGTATGTGATTTTATGTGTTGTTTTTAAGATTAGGTTTTGCCTTGGGGGGTCTAGAATCTGTTGGCAATTTTTCTATTTTTTTCTGGGGGTTATATTCTAATTTATTCCAGTTTTTATGACAAATTTAAATAGCACTACTTAGGACCCAGGTCGAAGATTGGTCCCCAGATTCTCACCATCTTAAATTGGCATTATAATTACTAGTGGTCACCCTGACTCAGTGTTATGTTACAAATGGACCCACTGTACATAGCAGTTAGTTTCACCACTTGGTAGTACATTATTGCCACACAGACTATGTTCATCTAGGAGAACAGATTCTGGTCTGTTAACATTCCTACGCAAACTTCCCCACATCAATGAAATTAACTACCAGCCACTATCAGCATGTGACAGCCACAGCTGAGCACACCTTTTTTTTTTAAATTCAGTAGGACAGTGATGTCCTTTCCAACACACAAAGGAGCAAAACAGAAATAAACCCCTAAGGAACTGCTTTTCTTTAATTTCTAATTTCTCTCATGCTCATCCTCCTGCTAAAATGGAGGATCATAAAAACATAGCAGACGGCGAACAAAACTGCAGTAAATATCCCAAGCCATTTTTGATTTGGAGGTAAGTAGTTGGTAGTATCTGGCATTCTGCTTTGTATTTAACACACAGTCCAACTCCACTTTCAAAGAGTGTGTTATTTCTGACTGACAGTTATGTTTTTAATATTTTTTCATAAATGTTATTTATTTCCGTCAGCAAATAGTTTACTTTTAACTGCTGGAATATATACGGTTTCTGGTTGTACTTTATTTTTATTTTCATATTTTTTATTATTTGTATTTTATTTTTGTTTATATACACACACACATATGGATATATATATGTATATATATATATATATACATATATATATATATATATATATATATATATATATATATATATATATATATATATACTTGTGCAGAAGCAAGATGAATCTCATGATGCACAGGGCAAAAGAGCCTAAGAATCAATAGGTATACCTATACCACCACGAACAGTACATTACTGTAACTATTCTATTTACTAAATTTCTTTGATAAACAGGAAACTGTATGCTTTTGGGACATAAGATATGGGACTTGTAATGATAATGGACTTTTAATATTTCCACTCAGTCCTCCAGCTAATACTTCACTACTCAATCAAGCTGACATACTATCATATGACATCTAAACAAGACCCAGAGGTGGGTAATGACACCAGATCAGCAAACCATATTGGCCACCGCCAAGATGACGGACACTGGGCAATCTCTGCATCCAGAAGTAACCAACAAGAGAAGGCCACTGTTAAATCTACACCCTCCCCTCCTCTGGGAAGATTCTGCATATAAGTAACAGTATTAGGCACTGTTAACTCATTAAGCATAGTTTATGCATCCTGATTTAAAAATAACAATACAGAACTGAAACCTATATTGAGCTATCCAGATTCGTTTTACTTCATTTCTATTTTTATTGCTATCTTTACTTTTGTTCCACTCGACTTTAATGTACGTTGTTAATTCTAGATTTTTAAATGACTGGAAAATAATGCTATATTAATAGAAGGGAGCCAGGAATCATCTGTATGCGCATGTGTATACATATATATATATATATATATATATATATATATATATATGTATGATGATGAAAAATAAAAGGCAGCTGTTGCAAGACAAAAGCGATGCTTGGTAGGTGGTAAATCCTTTATAAGCAGAAAACTCCAAATCCAGAAAAATACAGACAATATTCATCCAAGATAAAACAGTGCAAGCAAACACAGCAGTATTAAGCGCTTTCGTCTGGTAGATGACTTCCTCAGAATACAAAATACTGAAATTAGCACCTGTTTAAATACATTGCTTACCCAATCACAAATAAACTGACATCATTTCCCCCATTAACAAGGCTGCAAATACTTAATGCAAGCCAAATATAAAACAATAATACATATAAACAGTTTAAAACATCCCTAAACAATATATATAACTAAATAAAAAACATAGATTTTAATTTCAACAGAGAAGATAAAGAAATTCTATCATTTAACCCAGGAGCATGATAAGCATCAAGCCTAATTTGCCATTTGAGTTCTACAAATTCCAAATACTCATTCAAGGGTCCCCCACGAGGTCCCAGATCTACCTGTTCCAAAATAAAGAACAGGAAGGAATGGGTAGGTTCACTAACCAAATGTGTATATAGTGCATTCTTTTCATTTTTGCTTCTGATATCATATAAATGTTGATAAATCCTTAACCTTAGGGCATTCTTAGTCCACCAAAAGTCATAATGACTGTAAACCTTTAAATTTTGGATGGGTGCTTACTCTTACTTACACATCCAATTTTTATGACATTAAAAACATTATTTCCAAATATTGGAAAATATTTGATGTTGACCCTGAATTATCAGGGAAATTTGGTATTGAACCGCAAGTTGTTTACCAAAGAGACACTTCCCTTAAAGGATTGTTTGAAAGGCAAAAATTTGACATCCACAATGGTGGTACCTTTAAGTGTGGGAGGTGTGCCCAATGCCCTTATGTTATGGACAGAGAAAAAATCAAGCTCAAAAACTTTGGATATATTTCCAGTTCAAAAAGAATGTACTGTTACACTAAAGGGGTTGTGTATTTGGCCTTGTGTAGATTCTGTGCAAGTTTCTATGTAGGTAAAACTAAGAATGCCCTAAGGTTAAGGATTTATCAACATTTATATGATATCAGAAACAAAAATGAAAAGTATGCACTATATAAACATTTGGTTAGTGAACCTACCCATTCCTTCATGTTCTTTATTTTGGAACAGGTAGATAGTACAGTTGTGTACACCTACCATAAATGTAGATGTTCGAGTGTCTTCACTGTTGCAGTCATAACTGTAGGGTGCTCCTGCCGGCAGGCAGCCCGAGGTCGGCCAGAATCCCAAAGTCTGGGTCCGGTGTCGGCTGTATAAGCTAGTATCCTGACGTCAGCACGCCTTGGTACATAGCCCTCAGCCGACGCCATCTTCTCCAGCCTTTCTTGCCCTAGATGTCAGAAGTCCCCAACAAATCAAAAATGAATCCAACAAGGAAACACAAATACACTACAAATATGAGAAAAAGAGGGGATAGGAGGGAGGGAAACCCCGACTGCAACAGTGAAGACACTCGAACATCTACATTTATGGTAGGTGTACACAACTGTACTATGTTCTTCGTGTTTCACTGTTGCAGTCATAACTGTAGGGTGGAATCCCAAAGCAGTGTAGAGGGGGAGGAGGCTTTAGATAGAAGAAGGGAGGCAAGAATACCCTGCAAGACAGCAGAGGCAAAGCCTGCCCTAGACTTAGAAAACAAGGGAGATTGTAGTGCTTGGAAAAAGTATGCACAGAACTCCAAGTGGCAGCTTCAAGATATCCTTGGTAGGGACTCCTCTGAGGAAAGCTGTAGAAGTAGCAGCTGCTCTAGTAGAATGACTTCTAATGGTCCCTGGAAACTGTTTCCCATGATGAGTGTAACAAAATCTGATTCCATAAGCAATCCATTTGGAAATAGTTTGTTTAGAAATAGGTTTTCCAAGAGAACTGGAGGCAAAGGAAACAAACAATTGGTTAGACTTTCTGAAATCTTTAGTCTTGTCCAAGTAAAATCGTAACTGTCTGTGCACATCCAATGAATGCAAAATCCTTTCCCCTTTATTTTGAGGATTTGGAAAGAAAGTAGGAAGGTGAATTGTCTGATTCAAAGCCACTTTCGAAATCACCTTAGGCATGAAAGTAGGATTGGTCCTCAAGGATACTCTGTCCTGATGGAAAATAAGGTATGGTTCCACAGCCATGAGAGCTTGAAACTCTGAGACCCTTCTGGCAGAGGTCAATGCTAACAAAAGAACAGTCTTCCAGGATAGAAACTTAATATCTGAAGATGCAGCAGGCTCAAAAGGAGGCAAAGTAAGTTTTTCTAAAACATAATTAAGATCCCAGGCAGGGACAGGAGGGGTCCTTGGAGGCCAAATTTTAGCCCCTCTCAAGAACTGCTTCACCAAAGGATGTGAAAAAACAGGAGGATCAGAACTGAAATGCGCAGAGATAGCAGAAACATGAATCTTAATGGAAGAAAAGGAAAGTCCTTTAGATAAAAGTTCCGAAAGGTAAAGCAAAATAGAGGAGAGATCAGGAACCTGAGGATCAGAGCCTCGGTCCTGCATCCAAATAGAAAACCTCTTCCATTTAGAGGCATAGGATTTCCTAGTGCTAGGCCGTCTAGCTTCCAAAAAGAACATCCAAAACTTGTTTGGGAAGACTAGAGGAAATCAAATTCCTTTGAAGAGCCAAGCTGCCAAGCAAAGGGTCTTGAGATTGGAATGTAGTAACTGACCCTGATGCTGGGACAGAAGCGAAGGGTTCAGTGGAAGAATCCAAGGAGGCCCCGAGAACAGGAGCTTTAAGGTTGGATACCAAAACTGTTGAGGCCAATTTGGAGCAATCAAGATGAGGAACTTGGGCTTGTCCTGCTTTATCTTCAGTAGTACCCGAGGCAGTAGAGGAAGAGGAGGGAAGGCATATGCTGAAAGGCTTCTCCAGCTGAAGGACAGGGCATCCACTCTCCATGCTGTTTTGTGGAAGGACCTGGTGCAAAAGCGAGGCAGCTGATGATTGAGATGGGATGCAAACAGATCTATCTGGGGACATCCCCAAACTGCAGTAATCCTGTTGAACAAGTTTGTGTCTAGCATCCATTCGTGAGGATCTGAAATGTTTCTGCTCAGGCTGTCTGCTAAGAGATTCTGTTTCCCTGGAATGAATTGAGCCTGGAGATGCAGATTCAAATTTAGAGCTGTGTCCCATAAACCCATAGCTAGTCTGCAAAGGGGGTATGAATGAGAACCCCCCTGCTTGTTGATGTACCACATGACTGTGGTGTTGTCTGTGCGAATTAGCAGAGGCCCTGGTTGTAAAAGGTTTTGAAGGCTAAAGGGCATTTTGAACTGCCAACATTTCCTTCAGATTGATGTGCCAGTGAAGATGGTCCTTTGTCCAGGTTCCCTGCTGGCAATTGTCTAGAAAGTGTGCTCCCCAAGCATAATCCGAGGCGTCCGTGGTTAGGATTTGAGTAGGTTGAGGGAGACGAAAAGGTTTTCCTTCGTTTAAAGTGCATGCCCTGGACCACCAGAGGAACTCCTTCTGGAGGCAGGGGATCAGAGGAATCAGAATATCCAGATCGTGGTAATGCTGTGACCATACACTTTTCAGATACCATTGAAGCTTTCTCATGTGAAGCCTTGCGTTTGGAATCAACAGAATGCAGGAAGCCATGTAGCCCAGAGCCTGCAGGAATTTCCTTGCAGTGAGCTGAGATAGAGTTGCCAAGGCGTTGAAAGTAGAAGCCAGCTGAGTTTGTTTTTCTGGAGTGAGGTAGGCCCTTTGTAAGGTTGTATTTAAGAGGGCTCCCAAGAATACCATTTGTTGAGAAGGGATCAAATGTGACTTTTTTATGTTCACAGAGAATCCCAGTAGTAGGAGAAGACGTTTAACAAAGTCCAGATGTTGAAGCAGAAGATCTTTGCTGTCTGCCTGAATAAGGCAGTCGTCCAAATAGGGGTAAATCTGGATCCCCTGAAGTCTGCAGTAAGCCACTACTGGTGCCAGGCACTTGGTGAAGACTCTGGGCAGTAGATAAACCAAAGGGCAGAACAGAGAATTGAAAGTGCCTCGAACCTGCCTTGAACCTGAGGAATTTCCTGCGTTCTTGTCTGATAGGGATATGCAAATAGGCTTCCTTTAAGTCCAATGTCACCATCCAGGCGTCCTGAGAGAGCATTGGAATTAGCTGTTGCAGTGTAAGCATCTTGAACTTTGGAATTTCCAAAAAGGTGTTTAACACAGAAAGGTCCAGAATAGGTCTCCATGAGTTTTGTTTTCTGGGAACCAGAAACAGCCTTGAATAAAACCCTTTTCCCATTTCCGAGAGTGGAACAGGCTCTATGGCTCTCATGGCTAGAAGAGCATCCACTTGAGTTAAGGCCTCTGACCATTGAAGTTTTGGCAGATCTGGCCAACCGTGAGTCCTTGGCAAAGTGTGAAAGTGGAACTTGTAACCTTTAAAATCACGTCCAATACCCATCTGTCCTGGGTAATATGAGTCCAATTTCTGTAAAAGAGACAGTTTTCCTCCGAGAGGGCGTCCAGGGAAAGGGTTCCTGAAGACCAACCGAGAGAGTCATTGAGGTTGCCTTCTTTGAGATTGGGATCTGTCTTCTCCCTTCTAGGTGAAGAAGCAGTCCATTGTCTAGATCTGTAAGAGGTCTGGCCTTGACCACGACCTCTGGAGCGTCTATATCTTCCCCTTTGGGGCCTGTCAGACGTGGGAAAGGACCAGATTTTAGAGGGCCAATACCTGGAAAATCTAGGAGGCTGAACTTGCAAGAAATCTTTTACAGTCTGCATAGACTTTGCCTTTTCTTCCATCTTTTAATAACTTCCTCAGCCTTAGAACCAAAAGAACATCTTGTTGAACAGGGCATCTAATAACTTAGCCTTAACCTGTTCAGGTAAACTTTGTTCACGAAGCCAGGCATGTCTCCTAATCACAGTACCAGAGGCAGCAGCCCTGCAAGAAGCATCCAAAGCATCAAAACCACAATGTAAGCTATGCTTGTTAACCTGTTCAGTAGCATGCAAAACATCCTGAAGTTCCTTATCCTCTGCACAAGCAGGAAGGGAAGCAAGCTTTTGCTTTAAAACAGACAAAAGAAATTGCTGATATTTAAACATATGAAACTGGCAATTTAAAGCCCTTACAGACAGGGTAGCAGAAGTATATACCTTTTTTCCCCACCTGTCTAAAGCACGAGAATCCTTCTCAGAGGGAATAGGATTTTTAGAAGTAGCAACCTTAGCAGCCTTAGAGCCCAGAGAAATAGTTTCAGGATCTGCAGAAGGGTTTTTAAATAAAAATAAATGAGAGTCAGGAACCCTATAAAATCTATCAGGCTTAGAAGGAGCAGGAGGCATGGAATCAGGATTCAAATTAGCCTCAGAAAAAACATCATCTACAATGTCCAAGACAGGAGGGATAGCCAAAGGCCTATGCTGAGGAAGAAGAAGAAATTCTCTAAGCCTCTTTTTGGAAGCAGA